>NC_064766.1:14029938-14047438 GCF_011397635.1 Epinephelus fuscoguttatus | reverse complement strand
TCACAAAGGCCAGCAAGTTGTTCGTGACCACTCAGGAATTTGAATGCAATGCTTGAAAGGTGGTAGGAGCAAAAGACATCAAGTTTTACAATTGTTATAAAAATAATTTCTATAAGAGCAGTGTGTACAGATAATTAGGACATTTACTCTAAACACATTAAAATATTTGTTAGATATCTGTTAGCTTACTTACCTTGAAAGAGATTCTAGATCTTAGTGATGCCAAGAGCCTTCAACCTACTGAAGTGTTACAATAGCACTGAAACAAAAGCTTAGATGTTCTTAACAGGCAGTTTTATTAACTTAACCATTCATAATTGCAGCAAATTGCTACAAAAAGCCAGTTCACATTTTTTAGCCAGTTCAACGTAAAACAAAAAAGCTTATAACATTATAAGCTTTTAACATCAAAGCGTATTAAAGTATATTGTTCTGAATAAAAATGGCTAACAGTTGACCATGAACAACAAACATCACCTCCAAAAGAAGAAAAAAGGAAAGGCAAACACTTTAACTTGCCTCTATAACCACAAAACACTTTCTCAGAGAAAAAATTAAATGACATGAAAATACTTGGAACAAACTCCTGAGCAGTGGCAATGCCAAGGCAGACTGAGGTAGGTGGGGGTGGTGCTGCATACTGAGTCGATGAACATGTATAAAAATCTGCTGACATCAGCTTGGGCTCAAAACAGAAAAAAAAAATGGAAACCTAGCATTCCATACAATGACAGATACAAATGACAGCCAGTCATTTAAAACATACATAATATGAACATCCAAAATTGTGAAATTATGTACGCCCATAGGATGTAAAATAAAGAAAGGCAAATGTCCCCATTACCAGTTCAGGTGATCAAGTCCATCTTTAACATGTCTCTCTCCACTCGTGATCGGAGAGATCTGCGATGAGGGTGAGGACTCTTGGGTTCACTGGAAGTTGCTTCTTGTTTTTCTTTTTTTCAACTTTTGTGCCCTTCTCTGGATTGATGTTGAGGAAACACCTTTATGAACACAAGAATTTATATTCAACCACTAAATCTAAATACAGTAGTTTGTTATAGGGGAGAAAATTGTGTGTGTGTGTGTGTGTGTGTGCGTGTGTGCGTGTGTATTTCCCTGTACCTCTGAAGGAACTCAAGTGTGGAGCCCAGTTCCACGGGATAATGTATATTAAGGCAGTAATAGCTTCCAAGCATCAAACAAATGGCAGAGACGAAGGTGGGGATTTGGTCAATCACAACCTTGTGGTCTACACTCAGCATGAACTGCTTTGCGGCATAGCAGGAGTTTCCTGCAAAGAAAATACAAGTAGAAAATACTTAACAGCACACCAGCCATTGCCATCCAAAAGTGGTCTTAAAAACAAGACAGTGCATTCCATATCATATTTAGCTTTGTTTCTTACCATAAAACTCAAAATCGTCTTACCGCATACAATGATGCATGGTGTCACTGGCAGGCTTTCCACATGTACTTCTTTTGGCAGACATGTTTCTTCCACATAATGAAAGAGATTCTCTTCTTTTTCATCAAAGTAGCAAAGAAGAAGGAGCAACATGTCTTTTAGATCTTCTGAGCAGCCCTCCTTTCGTCCTCTCAAAACTTGCAGGTTTGTGACAAGCTGCAGAATTTTTTTGCTCTTGTCTGTGCAAACGGTTCTCATGAAGTTCAGAAGTCGGTCTCCCTTTTTTTCGACATTACTGAGGAAAGTTTCCTTCAGTGGTACTCCAGTTAGCTCCTCAAAGTGGACTCCCATGCCAATCTACTGGAACAAGAAGGGCCACTCTTCCAAGAGGGTTTGCAGATCGGTCCCCTTGTTTATTTCTTTCCGTTGGGAGTAGTAAGTGCTCTTCATGAGACTTCTCACCTCGTCGTGACTGGGGTTTAACTGCTCACTAAGCATCTTCATTTCATCTTTCTTCTTTTGCTGGGTTTCTGCAGTTTCACTGACTGGAAGAAACTTCATGTCCCATTTAATGCAGCCATAAGTGTCTTGAACTGCTGCTCTTTTCTCAGCTGGGATCTCCTCCGTGTCATACTCATCTGACCCCTTTTGTCGTTTCATCATCATTGGTGTTGAGGACCGCTTTACATTCTCAATCCTGGTTTGTAACTGCTTAACCAGGGAGTGATAGCCTGGTCCCACCACATCACCTTCGATGACATCTTGCAGTGACTTCGGATACTTTGCCAACATTTTCTTGGCAACTTCTACAGAGGCTTTCTTGCAAGGAGACGGCAGACCTTCATCATCTCAGAAACGACAATCCGAATCATTTCTCTACGCAACCGTGGTTTTGGCCTTCTCTCTCAAAACACTGAATCAGTTCTTCAGGAAAATTCTTCCATGGAATCTCAAAGCAGTCAGTCCAGTCTGGACCAGCAATCATGCTGCTGGGTGAAGGAGAGGCAGAGAATGAGGAGCACATCGAGGAAGCTGAAGAGGATAATGGTGACTGGCTGTGGCTTTCAGTGTTCTGTGCTGTAAAACAGAAATAATGACATTAACAAAATGTACTGAATGATGTTTTGTCCTTGGTTATGATAAAAAGTAAACTTTGTCAAAATGTACTCACTGGTTTGTTTCCAGGCAGCCACCAATTTCCTTGCTTGAACTGGTCTGAGTACTGACAACAGATCACCTTCCTGGATAAAGGTAAAATCCTCAGCTGTCTCCACCCCCAGTGATTGTAGGGTGTCCTCTAAAATATCTAGAATTGAGGTTGGGAGTTCTGGCAGCACTCTGGTAATGGCACTGCGTATGCTGCTATGATGTGCATCATCCATTTCTGCATATAAAAAAAATGCATAAAGCTCAGTTAACTCCAGAATGGCAGCCAAACACATCCTTTAGTGTGACACCACACTGTGTTTTAATGGAATCATTTGATGTCCTTCCACTATGTATGATGGCAAAGGACAGAAATCAATTAAGTCACTGATTTTCAGACATTTCATCTTTTCTGTGTCTTTCCTAACTGAGTACACATGGTACTCAGGACGGAGTTCTGCTTTGTACACTGACACCAGAAAATGAACAGTGTCATTTTTTATCAAAATAAGCACCAGTTCACCAAACTCCATGGAGTCAATGCTCCCTGTGACAAGGAACTGTCCTTTCTTGTATGATGTTCCCTTATACATAATTTCTACCGTGACCTTTGTGTTTGTGTCAGTGAAGTCAAATTGTCTGACTGCGTGTTGAATGGCTTTGCTGTACAGTACTGAGTAAAATGGAGAACTATCCTTAACTTGCAAGACAGCTCGACCCATTGATCCTGCTGAAAGATAAGCCTGCAACATCTGATGTCTTTCAGAGAGCGTGTGGCAGAGGTTTTTAAAATTTTTCAAATTCCTCGCACATCTCTTGAAATAACTGTGCTTACTTTCAAAGCGCATTGTCCATAGCCTTATTAGAGGGCCAAATTTCAGAATTAGACCTGGGTAATGACGTAAATAATGGTGCTTTGGTTTCAGGTTACTTTCTGGGAATAGAGCCTTTCTTGACTCTAAATATTCTTGAATAAGAACATCAAGATATGCAGCCTGAGGTACAGAGATGGTCTGGGTGCATATCATCTCCACAATGTCTTTTAGCTGCATGGTCAACTGCCAGACATCATCTGTTGTATCTTTCACTCTGTCACCAATTATGAGAGGCAGCAGCCTTAGAAAATTCCAGTTCTGTACAGCCTGTCCTGAGAGTTTAACTGCTTGAGGACTGACCTCACATGGCTTTGTAGAAGCATCAGAGTCACAGTATTTGAACTGTTTGATGCGCCGATTCAAAGTGGAGTAAGTGAACCATGCCTTTTTCTTGATAAAATATTTGAGATACAGTGCAACATCGTAAGACAAAATACCCTCGAAGATGTCATGTCCTAGACAAGGTGGTAATCCTGGCTGACAGACATTAAAGTGTTTCAAAGAGTTGAATACTGACTTGAACTTTACTCCTTCCACAGCCTGAGTATAGTCAGTCTGGAGGATCAACAGCAGAATCGTAGTTCTCAGGTGTACGCTCTGGTCCGCACAGATTTGGATCACCACCCTGAAATTCAGATTGGGTTATCAGGCAATACCTACAGAAGTACTCTGAGCGACTAAAATTTTCAGAGAAGCCTCCAATACAATGTGAGCCCAAATTATCTCCCACAATGCAATACAAGGTTCCTCTGACAACTGTTTCATCTGATACCACTATACCATTCTCCTCTAATTCCTTCAAGTCTGCTAGTAATTCAGAAAAAACCTTAATATGCCCAAATTCTTTGAAATCTTTCTCTCTGCACAATAACACAAGAAACATATGATCTGTGTCTGACGTACATGAAGTGGCAGGTTAGCAACAGATACATAGACAACTAACACCTTGTGTCTCGTCTTTGCAGAACCTAAAGGGTTTACAACTTCAAAGCGTCCTGGTATAGTAATAGCTTAAGACATGATGGATTTTGACCATAAAAATCATTTGATTTGAATATCTGTCCATCACTAATGTCACTCAGAACATCTGAGGAGACTCAGCCGAGTGCTCCCTGATTTCTGACACAGATCAGACTCCAACAAACATTTCAAAGTCTCTCTCACAGGCACATAATAGGCAAACCTATCTCTTCTGTTCTCATCTTTTCCTAAAAACATTTTCTTAGGCTCCACATAGTTAAACTTTTTTTTGAAAGTTTGAGCTCTTGAGTATATAGTCCTCATTGGCCCTGTATGACATGCAGTGAACAGATCAGATTGCCTGTCAGACTCACAAACTTTGGTGATGTCCTCATCTGATAATGATGTGTCATTTTTTAGCATTGCTGTAAGTTTACTCAAACTAAATGTCTGACCCAACTCGTGTATGTTCTGCATTTCTCAACAATGACCTGAATGGTCGAAGCAGGTAGTAGAAACTGCCCTGCAATTTCAAGTAGAATAACGACGTTTCTTAGAAAAAGGTCATGGAAATCTTGTGACATATCCATGTCACCTTCATCCGTGCTTGTTTCTGTACCCACCTCAGACACTTGAGGGCCAGAGTCAACTGAATCAGTTGGAGCAGATGATGACTGAGGAGCAGTATTTCTGTAAAAGTCACTGATACTGTTGTCTGGAAAATCTCTGTGTTTCCGTGACATGTGGGCAGTAAATGTAGATTTGACCTTAAAAACATTTTTGCATCCTGTCACTGGACAATTCACAGCATGCCCTTCCATAATATGATCCTTCAGGTGAGCTATTAGAGCTCTCCCATCTGAACATTGTCGTGTACACAAAGCCACCATGCATTTAAATGCAGTAAAGTTAACATTAGTGTTAACAGCCATCCCGGCTGTAGCAGGTACATTATGCCTGCGGTAAAAATGAGTCTTAAATGCTCCATATCTGTTAAATGTATGCTTGCAACCAGCTTCGATGCACTTAAATAAACAACGTGGCTCGTTTCGGTGGAGTCTGCAATGAAGCACGTAGCCTCTCAATGTCTTAACCGACTTGCCACAGAAAGTACAGCTATACATTTCCTTAGCTAACGGTTAGCTAACCTAGCTTAGTTGTTGTTCAACTCTTATTTTTGCAAGGGCAAAACAAAACAACCTAGCAAACTGACGTAACTTTAACATTACATAAACCCGAATGAACATTCAAGAAAGAGCTGACGTTAACTAGAAAAATTTGTAGAGGTGCTTACCTTAAGAACAGAGTTATATCTCCCGACTTCAGGACGTGTATAGACTCCACAGATGCTCATTACTGGGTGCGCAGAAATGGCGCCTAGCTGTCGGTCAGAAGGATTCAAAAGTCAACTCTCTCTCTCTCCAGACTCCAGCTCGGTTAACGGCGCTAACGAGGAGACGGGGGTCAAAAACTCCAAAACTTCTATCAAAACCGATTAGACTGTGAGAAGCGGACAAGCCTGGGCAAGGAGTACCTGTGTGTTTTGGTCACGTGACTTTGTTGGTATTATGTCTCGATCTGAGCATGCGCGTGATGCTTATCCAGGTTTTTCGTACCAAAGACGGTGGATAAACCAAGACGGTGCACTGCGAGTCAGTTTCCTGTATCAGTGTCACGTGGGGTTCGCGACCACCACGCCCCTTTAGGAGACTAACAGCAGATACTGAGTTCATTGACTTCAGTGGGAGAAATGAACGTGATTACAGATTATGGCCGATTCTTTCGCCCCATAGTCACGGAAGCAGATATTGGACCCATTTATTGCAAGCCACATGTCTTCAGAACATTCCGACACCAAAATGGCAAATTTCACACGGACAAATCAGGAGAAAATTTACTTTGTTCAAGACCTGTTTCTATCTCAACAACACACTCTCGCAAGATCTGGCAACAGATAGCTCCTCTCTGGTGCTGAAATCAGTGCAGTTTCACCAAAGATACTGGATTAAAAAAATATTTTTCTTCCAGCGGATGTCTTAGTTACAACATGATTGAGCTAACTGGAGTAGTTTCATGTCGTATCCGACAACGGGAGGCTTTTAACAGATGACGTCCTGATGTTAGCTTTGCTGCTAGTGTTAGCTGTCCCTGTCAGCTGCAGCCACTGATGCTTTCTAGACATCGTGATTTCCCAAAACTGAATAAATACCACACATAGCAACACAAAACTGCTTTGCTAGCTCAATCATGTTGTAACTAAGATATCTGCTGGAAAAAATATTTTTTTCACGGACCGTTTAATGAGTTATTACCTATTACAGACACCGCTAACGGTTAGCCCAGCTAATCTACGATAACCAAGCGAGGTTGGCGATACTCGTCTTTGATTGGCGGTTCTCCATCGTCTTTGATTGGGCTACGGGGGACAACGCCTACTTAGGAGACCGGAAATGTATACCATTTCATACAATGGGGGTATATTGTAGGTGGATCATCTTGTTATAATACTGTATCTTTGTTCGCACTGCCTCTGGCGGTCAGGAAGAATGAAATAGAAACCGATTAGACTGTGAGAAGCGGACAAGCCTGGGCAAGGAGTACATGTGTGTTTTGTGTCCAGATGTTTTTAGAAAAATGAGTGAATGGTGGATTTAAAAAGACAGACTGCAGTAGGCTACGACTCACAAAACAGGAGATTGCATTTAAGTAAATGGAGGAGCAGAGCAGGGCAGCTGGTGCAAAATCCCTCTTTATTTAAATTTGGTAGGGGCTAACCCTTTAAAATTGAACTGACAGCAGAAAAGAGGCCTGTGTCTACAAAAAGGTCCAAAAATTATGTGTCACTCGCCTCTATTGATCTTTGAGCTATAGAGGCGAGTGGCTCTAAATAATAATAATAATAATAATAATAATAATGCTGACCAAAGTACCTTGCAGTGAGATACAAACTATCAGAGAGACAGGAAAGCTGGTAGGCTGTCCAGTAAAGTGAACCCAGTGAGACAATAGCCTATGAAAGACAATCTATAGGCTAGTTTACTATTGCATAAATAGATTCATCCTTACAAGGACATTAACATAAAATAACAGTAGCCGATATTATGTCATTGTAAAATATTGGTTTTCTTTAAATCAGCAATATATGGACCATATTTTTAACATCTTGTTTCTGTAAGAAATGACGGTATATACTTTGCTGAATGGTTAATGGTTTTCTACTGTAAATTTAAATGTACACATCAGTGAAATCCGTGATTTATACTGAATAGTACTGTAAATTTTAGGGTTATTACCCACTTTTGACTTTACGGTATTTTCTCATTCATTTTACAATTGTTTGAAAAATCACAGTAAAATAGTGTGTTTTTTACATATTGTACCCGTAAAAATTAGAGTTATGTACTGTTTCTTGATTTATGGAAATTCAGTGTATTTACTACGGTGATATACAATTTTGGAATTGACGGTCCTTTACTATTGCTATTTGACAGTTTTTTACTGTATTTTTTACAGACTTTTTTTACAGTGTACCTGACAAATGTTTTTGTATGTAATTAGGTTGTCCCAGCTCAAAAGTTTATACTTTTTCAGGATATGGCAATGGTGATGTCTAAAGGGTTTTTTGTCTAGTGTTTTAAGTGCTTGTTTGTAAAGTGATTCCAAAGGTTTTAGAGCAGTGGAATGAGCATTAGACCAACTTATCAGACAGTAGGTGATGCGAAATGATCATAGAAAAAAAATATACTTTGGCTGCTTCGGTTGACAGGGAGTCTCTGATAGACCTAAAGTTTGATAAACTGAATTTTATTTTATTACTGACTTTCTTTATGTGTGTTTTGAAGCTGAGAGTTGAGTCAATGTGTACTCCTAAATAAGTCACACCTGGCGAAAAATTTTATAATCTATTGTCGTCCTGAATTTCCACCACTAGGTGGCACGATTATTAAGGAAAGTGCGTTTTGGCTCATAACTCTCATATACTTTGTCGCACATTCAAAAACCTTACATCCGTGTTACGGCGTGTTGACTATCGATCCCTCGCCACTAAATATGTTTGGCATTTTGATGGCTTCAACGACCTCATACCCTCCTGAAAATTGATACACAGGTCAAAAATGGCAAGCTCTTACATCTGATAGGTGCGTCACCCATGGGGGACAAAATGCCTCTATAGCGCCCCCTTGAAATTTTCAAAACACCCTTCCCATAGGGTTTGTTTTGGAGTTTGAACTTGAAAATTGGTATACATGTGTATGTTGTCCACACACATATAAAAGTCTCTCTGGCACCAATGGTCTACTCCAAACAGGAAGTTGGCCATTTTGATTTTGACTTGTCATTTTGGCGTGATTTCCACGTTGTATTTTAACAAACTAGTTCTGGGGATTTCATCCAATCGACTTCAAATTTTTTACAGATCATCCAGAGACCATGCTGATGAAAAGTGTGCTCTGTTATGGCGCTGCCATTTTTGATCCATCGCCAAGCATATTCAAGTAGCTCTCTCTCCCACATAATTCATCCAAACTGCTTCAAAATTTCTGTACATGATAAGAGACCCTCCTTCAACACCTCCATATGCTCGTAGGTAATCTTGCTCATGGCGCCCCCTTGTGGAAACAGGAAATGCCATCTTTTACACTAGGGCTGTCAAAATTGCTCAAAAATGACATTCAAATATTCCTTCTAAAAATAACTCATAGGTTCAAACCATTCGAATATTTTTTTTTTCCGCATTATGTCCACAAGAGGGCAAACTAATACAAGGAAACATACTTATATATGTGTTAATACAAGGAAACATACCTACTTGTAGGTATTTTTATTTCAACATAAACATCTTTGAAAACATTTACATCCCTACACATTAAAACACATAAAACAATTATCTATAACATTACGCTACAAACCTCGTGACCTCTCGCTCGCCCCCCCTCTCTGACCCGTGGCCACACCACCCGTGGAAGCGCTGCGAATAGCCTCGAAGTACCAGACCGTGACCGGCTCGCGTGCTGCAGCGATCGTTTCGGTGTCTGGTCTATTTTCTGCGTGAGTCGCGAGTGAATGTGTCAAGCCAGGTGACAGAGACAACATCAACGTGATCTTGAGGTCTCACCATGAAAAATGAAATTGCTGTAGCTTTGGCATAAATGGTCCAATCTCCACCAAATTTCACATGATTCATAGTAGTCCCACCCTGAACACATTTTCATTACCATATTTCCCTATAATCATAGCGCCACCTAGTGTCGAAAGGAAGTATTTCTTATCAGACACTTATCTTTGGATTAACCTGAAATTTCAGTGCTGTGGTCTATATTTGATGTTCACAAACATGACATATCATCAGTGTCTATGTGTGCTGCAGAGGGTTTAATTTTGATGTCTCGCCATGAAACAGGAAATTGCTATAACTTTGGAGTAAATGGTCCGATCTCCATCAAACTTCAGATGATTTATATTAGTCCTACTGTGAAAACATTTATATGACTGTATTTCCTGATACTCATATACCACCTTGTGGCTACAGGAATCAGGCCTCATTTTACACTTATCTTTTGATTTATCTGAAAGTTAAATGCTGTGGTGTATATTTAATGTATAAACACATGATGTATAATAGTGCGTTCTCTGACTCCCTCTAGTGGAAAGAGGAAGTGATACAAAATGTGAAATATGTCATTCCAGCACAAGGATATGCCAAGTCACTCCAGCATGCGATGTCTAACTTTGACAGAAATGATCCGATGCATCAGAAGGCGTCCTGCCAGCCCCCCGAGTTGCGTGAAGGTGCAAGGGCCCATTCATCGCTGCTTGCAGCTTTAATTATTCTTTATTCTTTCTCCCGCCGCCTCTTTGAGCTGGAATTTGACCCCCTAAACATGCTCAAAAACTCACCAAAATTGGCACGCACGTCAGACCTGGTGAAAAAGTTTAGAAAAATCAAAGAATTAACCCCTAAAGTGCCAAAATAGGCTCTCTAGTGCCACCTAGGCACACTAAAATGGCTGCTGCGGCCCGTAGGAACGTTGTAGAAAGATCAAACCAAAACTGACTTGTTCATCATCAAGACCTACAAATCACACACTGACACCTCTAACTTAAATCCAACAGGAAGTGAGCTATTTGCCCTTTCAAAGTAAGATGTCATCTTTCAAAAATTCTCTTACTAAAAAAATATTTCCTCCTGAAAGACCAAGCCCTGCTAAACAATTCATCTGAACAACTTTGTCATTACTCGAACGGTTTGGATGTTATGCCCTCTGTTGACATATCACAAAACCTCGACAATTTTTGCACCACCTAGACACACTAAAATGGCTGTTGCGCCCTGTAGGAATGGTGTAGATCAAACCAAAACTGGCTTCTTTGTCTCCTCAAGACCTACAAATCACTCATTGACACCACTGAACTACATCCAACAGGAAATGAGCTCGTGCCTCTGAAAGTAACATGAGCAAATGTGTCAGCTGTGAGCTAGACATCGTAAACTTGCAACTAAAATTCACATTTTTGACTCCACAAACATGAATCCTATATGTCTGCAGTTGGGCAGTGTATCTCTCTTGTAGTATGTTCAGATTGACGATCGGACCCACAGTTTGGGAGGAGGAAGGACTAGTTTGAGAAATTTTAAAGCCATCTTGAAGTGTTTGGGCTCTCACCTGACAACATGCAAGCATTAATTAGCATAACAATAGCTTCACTTTGACAGACATAAGCCTGTGTGTGTGTCTTTGTGTGTGTGTGTGTATGTCTGTGTGGATACAATCTTTAAAGGAGAGATTACAACAGCAGAATCTTCATTTGAAACAGCATCTACACGCTATATATCAGTCTTTTCTCCCACATACTACAAAAGCCTTTATTACTGATAATACTGTTGCTACTTTTGTGATTACGACTGTTAAATTGTAATGTAATCTTATACACACATAGTGCTTGGTAATTGTAGCACATGTAGTATGCAGCATGACAAGTGACTTACTTATCAGAGTATTTCTTTGGTCAACAGTCAAGTAACTATGCACAAACACATAATCAAAACCATACAATCTCCCACAGCCCAGCTGCAACTTCCCATGGCACAGGGGGGTTCATGTCACTGGGCACCTTCTCTCTCTCTCTCTCTCTCTCTCTCTCTCTCTCTCTCGTGTCCTGTTACTGCATGTCACTAACTCATCCATACGGCTGAGGCATGGGTCTCGTTAAGATTTTAACTGTACTACTACTCTTAGCGATACTTTTTGACGAAGAAAAAAACTAATTAAGAAAATAAATTGCTTTATTTGCTCAATTCTCATTATGCAACAAAATAGTTTTTTAACAAAACATTTTACTTCTTACAACTTGAAATGTAAAATACATAAAATAATAGTGTTGTCACGGTACCGAAATTGGGACCCACGGTAGCTACGATACCAGTTAAAGTATATTTCTATAATACATCAATGATATTTCAATGGAATAAATTACTTATTGACTTATTCATACTTCAAAAACAGCATCAATAAGTGATTAACATGGAGGGGATCAAAATAAAATAAATAAATAAAATAAAAATCAACCAGCCACCCTCCTCCTTTGACAAGTTAAGAACAGTCCCTAAAGTGCACTGAGGTTTATGGACCGTTACCTGCCACAAAGAGTAATGTGAACGGCTCGTTTCCCCTCTGACACGTCACATACCTGTGCACAGCAGAGCACTATGACTGCCATATTTGACAGGAATACGTATTCCTGTCTGTGTCTGTGACCCCCGTTCAACCCACAACCGACAGGATTCTAGGTATGTTAGGTATTCTAGGTACCTAGGACCAGAGGGGGGGAAATCCCACAACACCCAGCCCAGGCTATAATTATGGTTATGTTCATGTATTTAGAAGTATCTGAAAAATACACAAATAAAATCCCAAATCTGAAACCCTATTTAGTAAATAGCTAATGGTTATTAACTCCATGTGTTGGCTGCTAGCATAATGTTACAAACCTGGACATAGATGGACTAGCTGTGCTAGGGCAGTCAAACATTGTACATCTTTCTGTCTGAATATGATGCACTTTCGCAAGGTGTTTTGACAAATTACTAGTGTTGCTGCCCTTACACGCAAACCATTTGTTACACTTGTGACAACGCGCTGCATCTGTATCAACTCTTGTATTGTAAAGCCACCCTTTTGACCGTTTGGCTCTCTCCGCCATCGTTATCTATCTAAAGGTAGGCTACGAGCTTGAGTTGGTGTATGCGCTGTCTTGTGTGTGTGTGTGTGTGTGTGTGTGTGTGTGTGTGTGTGTGTGTGTGTGCATGTGTGTGTGTGTCACTGGAACAATAGCCCCGCCCCACTGCTCTCCACTCACACACAGCAGGCAGCCAGGGTGAGAGAGACAGATCTCTCATCTACAGAGAGAATAGCAAAAATTACAGTGACAGAGAATTGAAAGAGTTGGTGAGATAAATGTGCAAGATAACGTTTATCTTGTAAAATAGATAAATAAATAAACGCAACTGCTCCAGTACCGATAGCAGAACTGTTAAGGTCAGAGCTTATTAATACTGTGATCTTGAAGAATGTAGCCCCGGGGCTCGTTCAGTACCAGGGTTCGGTACCATCGCTATTCTTCGGAGCCTTTGTGTTCCACTGTCTGGCAGGTTAACTTCGATCACAGCAGTGCCTGCATAGTGTGACGTGTGTGGTTGTGCTGCTGCTGTGGTCCTGCCAGATGCCTCCTGCTGCTGCTGTTATCATTAGTCATACTTCTGCTGTTATTATATACATATGATTATTGTCACATATGTACACTATCAGATATTGATATATACTTTTAACATATTGTACCACAGTAGCCAGAATTATAATTATAATATTATTACTTTCATTAATGTTGTTGTAAGCTATTAACATTATCATCTGTCCTGCATCTCTCTCTCTCTCTCTCTCTCTCCCCTTCTGTCTCATTGTGTCATACAGATTACTGTTAATGTATTATGTTGATCTGCTCTGTACGTCATCTATTGCATGTCTGTCATCCTGGAAGAGGGATCCCTCCTCAGTTGCTCTTCCTGAGGTTTCTACGTTTTTTTTCCCCCGTTAAAGGGGTTTTTTTGGGGAGTTTTTCCTTATCCGCTGCAAGGGTCCTAAGGACAGAGGGATGTTGTATGCTGTAAAGCCCTGTGAGGCAAACTGTGATTTGTGATATTGGGCTTTTTAAATAAAAATGATTGGTTGATTGATTGATTGATTGATTGATTGATTGATTGATTCATGTCATCAGTAGTTTGGTTTTCAGTAGCCTTCAAAGTTCTACTCTCAAGTCACGGGTTCATTGCCAAAAAATGACCTTACATTCCATTGACGTTGCTTGTTTTATCGACATTTCGACTCTTACGAAATAGGCTAATTCACACTGTCTACGTGAGCTGGAGGTCGACAGCGAGAGCCCGAGGTCCCAAACAATGCTGCTTGCAGCTTTAATTCATTTAGTATCCAAATGATGATTTATCTTAGATTCTCTTCTTTTTTTTCAAATTCATTCAGTCCAAACCAGTGAAATCATTTGTAATATGGTGTCATGCAGCCTGTTGATTAATAGTCTATTGCAGTAGGCCCATACTGTCAGTGTTATTCAAAGAAAAGATTAAAATACATAGGAATGTATTTAAAATTAGCTGGTTTGCATTAAATATCGATCATTGTTGCCTTTAATCTATGGTTTGTGTCCTTCTCTTTACACATTTAGGTGAGGGGCATGCTTATACAGGGACAGATAAATATGGAACAGAGAAGATTTGACAAGGCTACACAGTCTTTGGCTAAAGCTGCTGTCTAAATAGTGTTACTGTATTCCAAAATTACTTTATAAAATGACTCTACAGGCCTATACAAATCAACTGATACCAAGAATGCTATGGTAGCCTATGAAAATATGATTGTCCGTACTGTTGTTCAGTGAGGTCAAGCGGAGATCAACATTCAATTTCTATTGGGTATTTTGTCAGCAGTGTAATTGAGTAAAACCTACATTAATTTAGACTCCTAATTTAAAATCTCACACATCTTACCTTTCTTCTGTTACCAAATTTTTGCTGGCAGCCCCTGTACTTTTTGAGATATACTCATTTGAATGTTGGTATGTTGTTTTAGGCAGAACAAAAAAACATGCTCAGGGCTTAAGGTGCTGGCTGCAGTAGTTGGGCTGGTGACATCAGAGGGTGAAGTTAATAGTCCAATAACCTACTTTTATGATAAGATAACACTCTTTGGAACATATTAATAACATTTTGGGGTGATAGTTCAATTTTTGGTTTTGGGGAGTATCCAAACATCAACCAAATTAACTAATTTTGCAGTAAAATATTTTTATACAACCATCTGTTTCAAAAACTAGACATATTAAAGTTATGAAAAACATGGTGGGTATTGGGCCAGACAGAACGCAGATTTTCCGAGGCTTTCCACTGTGTTGACCAATGATTCCAGATTATGCTGAAGTTTAAAGGATTGTCTGGACATTACGTCATTTGTGCCTGTGTGTAGGACAACAGTTTGAGCTGTGGGATGGAGATCGATAATGGATGGAATCAGCTCTAAGAAATCAGTGTTTTTTCCACCAGAGAGGCAGTACGTGATGGAACCTGGAAGATGCACATTTCTAATGATGGAATCACTGATTATAAGAATATCAGGAGTTTGATTTTTACAGCCGTTGTCATAGACCGCTAATTTAGGTGGCAGGGATGGATAGGTGATGACCGGGTCATCTGGAGTAGTAGACACCTGCGCAGCTGACGTCATCACCACCTTTTGAGGAGACCGGCTCCACATTTGGACGGGGGAAAGAGGACTGCGGGGATAATGAGGGAGGAGATGTGCATCTGAAATATTTTTCCCTGGACATCAGTGGACTGGTTGGATGGCTGATGTTACTTACACGCAAGGGCTCCGAAGTCAGAGCCCACTGTGTTGATCAGGTGTATAGCTTAATCAGATGGGGGGTAGGTTAGCAAGCAGCAAAACTGGAGAGATCTCAGTTTACGTCCCATGGGATATTAGTCCTTTGAAGCCAGTTAGCCCCAAGGCTAAAAACAAGCCGGTGCTAGCAGCCGGCAGGAGTTGTCTTCAGTGAGATAAAACTTGGAATTCAGGACGCGATGCCTAGATGCTATCCACTAGTTAAAAGATAGACTTTAAAATGAAAACTGACCAAGACGTAAGTGCCTAAAATTAAAGTAAAAGTGAATTTTCAAGAGCCTTACTGATGGGACTACAAGAACGCCATGCATGCGTACTCCTAATGACAATGCCTTTACTAAAAAAAACATAGTACACAACGAGCTGCCTGTACTAAAGCCAGGTAGCTCCATGTTAGCATCTGGGATGCTAGTTGCTAGCCACATTTCAGAGAAGCCCCACAGACTGCGCTCCCTATAGGCCTTAACATTTTTCATTTTTCATTGTCATTTGCTGTTGAGGAAATCACAACTGTAACTGCCAGTAGCCTGCTAGAATTTAATAGCTGAAATACATGAGGCAGAGATGCAGGGATATGATGTAGGCAGAGTTTATTTTACCCACTACACAGACTCCGCCTTTGCAGCATGTGGTTGCTGCTAGCTTCACTGTATTCATTAAAGCACAGTGCAGCATGACCCAGCTGTGTTTATCACCGGCACCCTTCTACAATGTAATCTATAATGACATAAGAATAACAATAACAATAAGAATAACTTTATTCATCCCCAAGGGGAAATTCAATTATCTGTCAGCTCATCTATTATATGCCAAAGAATTATAAAGCCTGATGGCTGTTGGTATATAGGATCTTGTGTATCTCTGTCCTGCATCGAAGAGAGGAGCCGTCCCCACCGCAGTTTTTTTAGTTCATAAAGGTGTTGTGGAGTGGATGATCTGGGTTGTTCATGATGACCTCGAACATCTTCAGTGTGCATCTCTCCACCACCTCCTCCAGTGTGTCCAACCTGACTCCAATCACAGAGCCAGCTCTTTTGACTAGTTTCTCCAGCCGCCTTGCATCTTTGTGTCTGACTGGCAGAAGTGGAGCAGTGTGGATGAGTGTGAATGAATGAAAAATGACAACAATGAATAGTTTGGATTTTGGATGGTAACGTGTTTCATGACATTGTAAATGTAAAACTATTGGTATATATACTATTACTAATGGTAATGCGTTATATTACTTTGCTTCTCCGAAAAGATAATACATTACTGTAACATGTTACTTTTGTAATGTGTAGCCCACAACACTGACAATAACTGTTGATTAATTAGTTAATTGGATTGTTTTAATAACAGGATCCATTGATTTGATTGTTCAGGGTCATGGGGGGTGGAGCCTGTCCCAGCTGTCATTTGGGAAGAGGCAGGGTACACCCTGGACAGGACGCCAGACTGTCACAGGGAAAGAGACAGATAACCATTCACACTCACATTCATACCAATGGGCAATTTAGAGTCCCCCATAAACCAAACCTGCATGTCTTTGGAATGTGGGGGGAAGTCGCACATAGCACAGCTTTCTTGGCCAGTTTATCAGCTTCAACTGATGGCAATGAACGTGCTCGGCTGCAGGCATGCTAAGGTAGACGCAGCAACTGTATCCCATGTATTTTGGTTGTAAGCTGTGTGAGTGCGCAGAATATTGTCTGTGTATTTTGAGAGTTATAGTGCAAGTGGACATTTCACGTTTTATTCAAATTCAAGAGTGAATGTGAATATGAACTTGCCGCAGTATGTAGCCAAGTTATATTGATGTTTTGTGTTTCTGTGTTTCCAGAACAAAAAAAAGAAGTAAAAAGAATACATATTTAAACTTATATATGTTTGTGTCAAATTATGCAACAAATATGCCGCATACTCCAATCAGAGCTTGGGAATTAAACACAGGGATGTTGATCTGTTCTGTGTCGACATCTATTGCACGTCCGTCCTGGAAGAGGATCCCTCCTCAGTTGCTTCCTGAGGTTTCTAACTTTTTCCCCGTTAAAGGATTTTTGGGGAGTTTTTCTTTCGCTGCAAGGTCCTAAGGACAGAGGGATGTCGTATGCTGTAAAGCCCTCTGAGACAATTGTGATTTGTGACACTGGACTTTATAA